>NC_057804.1:242330358-242340221 GCF_018294505.1 Triticum aestivum
CGCCTGCCAGGACCCTCCGCCGCCTGCGCCCAACTCCTCCGCCGTGCCGCCGTGTGCCCCACCACGCCTCGCCGGCGTCCCGCCCGCCAGCCTCCATGGCCGGCGCCGCCTTGAAGCTCGCCGGAGCCGGCCAAGCTCGCCACCCCCGTGCCTCCCCGGCCCAGATCCGAGGAAGGAGACCCCGGATCTGCCTCCCCGGCGTCTTCCCCGTCTACTCTGGCCGCCTCCTACCTCAACTTTGGCGAACCTCGTTGTCCACGCCCAGATCTAAAAACCCGAGGTTGACCCCGTTTTTTCGTCCAAGTCCCTAAATTTGCATATTCTGGTGCCCTGTTTGTCATGCCATAACTTCCTCTGTGTAGATCCGTTTTGTGCGTGTAATATAAAAAAATGTTCCTTGTGAGATGCTCCTCATTTTGTTCCATTGTGCCATTCTTGTTTGAGTTCATCTTGATGCCCTAATCATTGTTGCAAGAGTGCTATATGATGTTAACTGATGTCTGTTAACAGAACTTGGTGATTTTTCTTTTTCATTGCATTTTGTGTGTGCATCCTTTGAGCTTGATGTCCACATGAGTTTTGAGGTACATCATGCCATATTTACAGCGGTGCAATCTATTTATTTTTGTGAGTCTTGTAGTGAGTGCTTCGAGCTCGTGAAGTAGGGTACTTGTTGTTGCTGTTTTGCTAGGCTGAATCTGCTATCTCATGATGCTATGTAACCCTGCTGCTACAAGTCATTCTATGCATAATCTGTAGATGTTCACTAAGGATGTTTTGTTACACATATCATGATCTATACATCCATTCCCTTGGTTGCATTTATAGCTTGTGTAGATTGTTCATATAATGCTCCAAAGTTGCTAAATAATGTTGCTCTCAGCCTGTTAACATTAAGTTTAGTTTTGCCATGAGTTTTGCTAGTGATCCATGCACACTATGAACTTGCTCTTGCCATGCTTAGATTCGTAAATATGTCATATTACTGTTGGTCACCTTGTCATGCTATGTTTTTCTCTGAGGAGAGTGGTACAAGCTCACCAACATGCCTACTTATCGTTGTTCCTGCCATGTACTGTTATTCTGAATCTGTCATATCACTTGCCATGTTTGCATGGATGCTACCATGTTTTCTGTTGATCTTTGGCATTAGTTCAGCCAGGGAGTTTTGTTCTTTGTTTTTAGTATTAGCATGACATGCCTTTATTTGCCATGTTAAGCTCCTGTAGCATGTTGTTCGATAGTTCTAAACATTGCAACCTGATGTTATTTCTGCCAAGTCTAAAACTGTTATAATCTGGAATCTTGCCATGTCCTTTTGATAATGTTATATTGTTTTCTGGAGATAGCTCAGTGTTCATGTTTTGTAATGATTTACCTGTACTTCAAGCCCATGTCTTTTGTTTTCACGTTGAGATGCTGTAGCATACTGTTTTGATGCTTGCTAGATGCCTAGTTGCTGTTTTGGACAGCTTGTCCTTTAAACTTGTTTCATGTGTATGTGTTGAACCGTTGCTCCATTATGAGTGTGCTCTATATGAAACTTGCTTGATTTTACATGAAGTTTCATATTATCATGTAGCATCCATGTTTTGAGAGTGTTTTCTTGATGTTTGTATGCATTTTGCATCAATGCTGTGTTTAACTTGTTTTGCTCATATCATCTAGGTCATAGCTCCGAATTAAATAAACTTCATGTGTAACTTGACTAGAATCTCGTGTAGATCATCTTGGTGCATATTAACTTGCTATTTAACAACTTGAACATCAGGTTTATTCAGTTCTGGACCAATTTCTAAATTTGCATATGAGGACTTACCGGAATTGTTATATGTTGTTTCCGGCCTCATTTAAACTTGCTTTGATGTGTTGTTCTTGTATGCATCATCTTTTGCCATCAGTAG
This sequence comes from Triticum aestivum, assembly GCF_018294505.1. Lineage (NCBI taxonomy): Eukaryota > Viridiplantae > Streptophyta > Magnoliopsida > Poales > Poaceae > Triticum > Triticum aestivum. The sequence goes on from NC_057804.1 coordinate 242,332,263, forward strand.
CGTCATGTAGTCTTGTCTTGCATCATACTTGGTTGAGCATCATGTCATGTATATGTTTGGTGTGTTTACCATGTTGTGTGCTTCTTCTCGATAGTTCCCGTTTCGCTGCAATCGTGAGGATTCATTCGTCTACGCTTGGTTCGTCTCCGTGGCTTCATATTCTTCATGGACTCGTTCTTCTTCCTAGCAGGATATCAGGCAAGATGACCGTCACCTTGGATCTCACTACTATCATTGCTATGCTAGTTGCTTCGTTCTATCGCTATGTTGCGCTTCCTCTCACTTGTTCTTCAAGCCTTCCCAAATTTCCATGTCAGCCTCTAACCTTTTCACCCTTCCTAGAAAACCGTTGCTTGGCTATTTTACCACTTTTGCTCAACCCCTCTTATAGCATGGTTAGTTGCAGGTGAAGTTGAAGGTTGCTCCATGGTGGACAGGATTTTGTTGGGATATCACAATATCTCTTATTTAATTAATGCATATATATACCTGGTAAAGGGTGGAAGTCTCGGCCTTATGCCTGGTGTTTTGTTCCACTCTTGCCGCCCTAGTTTCCGTCATACCGGTGTTATGTTCCTTGATTTTGCGTTCCTGACGCGGTTGGGTGATGTATGGGACCCCCTTAACAGTTCGCTTTGAATAAAACTCCTCCAGCAAGGCCCAACCTTGGTTTTACCATTTGCCTCACCACCACCTATACCTTTCCCTTGGGTCGGCCAACCCGAGGGTCATCTTTATTTTAGCCCCCCCCTCCCCTGGCCAGTGCTCCTTCGAGTGTTGGTCCAAAACGGGCAGACTGCGGGGCCACCACGGGGCAACTCGAGGGCTGGTTTTACTCGTAGGATGACCTATCTGGTGTGCCCTGAGAACGAGATATGTGCAGCTCCTATCAAGATTTGATGGCACATCGGGCGGCTTTGCTGGTCTTGTTTGACCATTGTCGAAATGTCTTGTAAACCGGGATTCCGAGACTGATCGGGTCTTCCTGGGAGAAGGAATATCCTTCGTTGACCATGAGAGCTTGTGATGGGCTAAGTTGGGACACCCCTGCAAGGTATAAACTTTTGAGAGCCGTGCCCGCGGTTATGTGGCAGATGGGAATTTGTTAATGTCCGGTTATAGATAACTTTACACTTGACTTAATTAAAACGCATCAACCACGTGTGTAGCCATGATGGTCTCTTTTCGGCGGAGTCTGGGAAGTAAACACGGTTTTTGGGTTATGTCTGAACGTAAGTAGGAGTTCAGTATCACCTCTTGATCATTGCTAGCTTCACGACCATTCCGTTGCTTCTCTTCTCGCTCTTATTTGCGTATGTTAGCCACCATATCCTGCTTAGTCGCTGCTGCAACCTCACCACTTTACCCCTTCCTTACCCTTTAAGCTTTGCTAGTCTTGATACCCATGGTAATGGGATTGCTGAGTCCTCGTGGCTCACAGATTACTAAAACAAGAGTTGCAGGTGTAGGTTATGTGATGATCATGACGCGAGAGCACTGTTACTTGTTTTGGAGTTCTTCTTCTGCTTCTTCTTCGATCAGGGGATAGGTTCCTGGTCGGCAACCTAGGCTAGCAGGGTGGATGTCTTTGAGTTTCTGTTTGTGTTTCATCCATAGTCGGATGTTGACCTCTTGTATGATGTTGATGTATTCTTGGGGCGTTTGTGCCTTATGTATGTATCCCCAACTATTATGTATGGTTTGATGTAATGATATCCACCTTGCAAAAGCGTCTTCAAGATGCGCTTCTATCCTTGATGGGACCATCGAGTTCCTTTAGGATAGGGTCGCATCTTGGGTGTGACAAGTTGGTATCAGAGCCTCGACCGACCATAGGAGCCCCCTTGATTGATCGTGTAGTTTGGCCGTTGTCGAGTCTAGAAGAAAACTGTTTTCGGAGTCTAGTTATATGGGAGAGTAGGAATTATTTTTACTCCTCAGCCCCTTCGTCGCTCTGGTAAGGAATCTTGATATAGGTATTTTGAATTACTTCTCTTCCCCTTCAAGTTTTCTTTAGGATCACGCAGTTGGTTTTTTGATCGTTGGTTCTCAGCTCTTTTTATCCGGTGCATTTCTCGTCAAGTTGACTCGAGCCTCTTCATCTTTTCCAAGTTCAATCCTCAGTTGTTTTATTTTTCCCACCCGCCCACCCTTCTTCTTCTCGGAGCCGGAGTCCGTAATCGAGTATCCATCCTACTCGTGCGTAGCATTTGCATTCTTTCAACCGGTGTTACCTCTTGAAGTTATTCATCGGGTTTTCCCCTTCCAAGTTGCCTTTGTTTTCCCGCCCTCCCACCCTCTTCTACCCGGAGCCTGAGTCTTTTTCGAGCCTCAATGTTCATTCGTACGGAGCCTCTTCAGTCTTCCCTCAATTATTTCAACTGGTGAATTCTTGTTTTGTTCAACATTCTTCATCTCTTTTTCTTTTCTGATGGATTCAATTCAAGTTTTTTTTCGGGTTGATCATATTCTTTCCCTCGGCTCAAGTATTTTCCTTGATCGTTCGCCTCTCGCCAGTTTATCCTTCCGGTGTGCTCAAGACATCTCAGGAGATTCGTCTGTGTTTGAATTAATTCGAGGTTGTCACCTCATTCAAATATTTCAATTATTCCGGTGCATCATCTATCTCTTCAACAATATTTTCCAACGGTGTTTTCTCTTTAGTGGGCCCTAACACACAGGTCTTTTCCCAGGATCTTACCTAACTCTTCTAAAAAAAATCTGGATCTATTCCAAAATTATTTTCAAAGTGTGACATAAGATTGGATTCCATCAGTCACAAGCCTTCTCCAAGATCTCTTTCAAATTCTTTTCATTGTCGGCTCAACCTCTTCGCTTTTCGTTCTCCCGGAGTATCTCAGTAATTTTGGTGGTGTTTCTCATCGTCATTTGAAGATTGAAGAAGAGTTTTTCCTCTAAATCTTGTCTGTTCTCTCGAAGCTGCGTGGTTCTAGCTTCATGTTATCCTCGCGAATTATTCCATTTGTCAGATATTCTTTTCATCCATCCGGAGTATTTCAAGAGTTGTTTTTTTCTTTTCTTTTTTCCGTCTCAATCATCCGGAGGTCATCTTTTTGGAATATTTCTTCGTTCCTAGTTTTCAGATTCGTCTCCAATTATTCTATATCTGTGCCCCTTCGTTCATCTCAATATTATCCCGGTGGTTCGTTCAAGTGTTCTTTAATCAGCTCATTATCTCTTTGTTCTTTTGCATCTAAATCCCCTCGAGCATATTGGTTCTTCTAATTCTTCCCGGTGATTCAGTCTCTTTCATCAGTCATTTTTGAATTTTTATGGTGGTTCGTTCAAGATTCTTTTTCCTTGATTATCATATTAATTCATTCATTCTTTTCAATCCTACCGGTGGTTCATGAAGACCTTCTCAAGTTTCCGATATGTCACTTCTCAATCCTTTTCAAGAAGAATAAGTAGTATGCAAAATCCATTGCTTGTCATCAATTTAATTTGATGAAGGATAAACACACAATAAATCTTATTCTTATTTCCTCGAGGTGATACAATTCTTTTCTTCCGGAGATTGTTCATGATGAAGTAATTCTCGCTTCTAGTGTTTCATCTTTTCTTTTCCGGAGTTCCAAGTTTTCCGCATTATATCGTCGCGAAGCTCCATCTAAATCATTGCAAGGCTTCACCTTGTGTTTTCAACTTCTCTTTCTTTCTATCATCCTTTTATTACCGGAGTTCTTCATGGTGGTCCTTCATCATTTAATTCATTCTTCAAGAGTTCATCAAGATTTTTGTTGGTGGAGTTCAAGTATCTTTTCTTCTCGCATCTCAAAGTGCAATTAATTCTCCGTATTATTTTCAAGTAGAGTTTTGCATTTCTTTGTTATTCCCAGATATTCAAGCATTTGGTTGTGGCATAATTTCACCTCAAGTTTTGAGTTGTTTTTGGATAAGTCCACAACAAGCTTATTCTTTCGTTGTTGATTTTCTCAACAACTCCATTCAATCCTTCCTTCTAAGTTCTTTTCATTCTATTTCAATTCTTCTGGAGGCATTGTGTTGTTCATCTCATCAAGTGTCATCCCATCTTGTGAAGTTCTTGTTCTAGTCCTTCCATTTTCAGTTGAAGTGTTGCCGAAATTCTTTTATTCATTCCTTTTCTATCTTGTTCTAATCGGAGTGGTGTCAGAGTTTATCTTCTTCTTGAGCTTTTCATTTTCTTCATATTCGCCGTTCATATTTTCTACCCGAGTGCTCTCGACTTTGTTCATCTTTTCTCGTGCGTTCTTACTTCACCTCATCCTCTTTCTCTCCCATCTCGTTCCTAAGATCTCGGGATGAGAACTCTTGTTAGTGGAGGAGAGTTGTAACACCCCGGATTCGATGTGCCAGGTGTCTTCCATTTATTTGTCGTCATTGCCTTGTCATTTGCTTGCGTGTTGAATTTTTCCATGTCATCATCTGCATTTCATCTGCATGTTTTTCAAAACTTGCATCCGTTCGGGTTCCGCCGGTTCTCTCTGTTGTCCGTTCTGAGCCCAGACACACTAGCAAGCGCCCATCGCCCCTCTCGGACCTTGTTTCATGAGCGGGAGAAAAACAATCTCAGAATGGATCGATGTAACGCCCTCGATGCGGCTATAGCTCCCACGTGTCGAGGCACGACTTAGAGGCATAACCGCATTGAAAGCAATGTCGCAAGTCAGGCAATCATTACAACATCCCATGTAATATATAATAAAAGGGGGAGATAACATAGTTGGCTTACACTCGCCACGTCACATCAGAGTACATAAATAACATCCATCAAACAAGCACTCATGGCCCGACTACGGCGCCAAAATAGAAAAGACCCCAACATGCGACAAGGTCCTGAATCGACAACCCCAACTAGGCACCACTACTGATCATCTGGAAAGGACACGTAGTATCGCTGAGAGTCCTCGTCGAACTCCCACCTGAGCTCGTAATCGTCAACTGGAGCAGAATCACCTGGACCTGCATCTGGAGTTGTAGTATCTGTGAGCCACAGGGACTCAGCAATCTCACACCCACGCGATCAAGACTATTTAAGCTCATAGGAATGGATAAGGCAAATATATGTGGAGCTGCAGCAAGCGACTAGCATATGTGGTGGCTAACTTATACGCAAGAGAGAGCGAGAAGAGAAGGCGAAGCACGAGCGAGAAGCTAAAGGAACATCCTGCGCAAGCATAACTCCAACACCGTGTCCACTTCCCAGACTCCGCCGAGAAGGGGCCATCACGGTAACACACACGGTTGATTCATTTTAATTAAGTTTAGTTCAAGTGATCTACAACCGGACGTTAACAAACTCCCATCTGCCCATAACCGCGGGCACGGCTTTCGAAAGATCAATCCCTGCAGGGGGGTCCCAACTTAGCCCATAACAAGATCTCACGGTCAACGAAGGAATAGACCTCCACCCAAGACACACCGATCAGACTCGGTATCTCGGTACAACAAGATGATTCGACAGGTTAAAACAAGTCCAGCAACACCGCCCGAATGTGCCGACAAATCCCGATAGGAGCTGCACATATCTCTTTCTCAGGGCACGCTCGGATAGGTCAAGCTACGAGTAAAACCAAACCTCAAGTTTCCCCGAGGTGGCCCCGCAGGCTGCCTGGTTCGGACCAACACTCAGAGGAGCACTGGCCCGGGGGGGGGGGGTTAAAATAAGATGACCCTCGGGCTCCGGAAACCCAAGGGAAAAAGAGGCTAGGTGGCAAATGGTAAAACCAATGTTGGGCATTGCTGGAAAAGCTTTAATCAAGGCGAACTATCAAGGGGTTCCCATTATAGCCCAACCGCGTAAGGGACGCACAATCCGGGAACATAACACCGATATGACGGAAACTAGGGCGGCAAGAGTGGAACAAAACACTAGGCGAGAGGCCGAGCCTTCCACCCTTTACCAAGTATATAGATGCATTAAGATAACATAGCAATATAATGATATCCCAACAAGTAAATAAATGTTCCAACAAGGAACAGCTCCAATCTTCACCTGCAACTAACAACGCTATAAGAAGGGCTGAGCAAAGCGGTAACATAGCCAATCAACGGTTTGCTAGGACAATGGTGGGTTAGAGGTTCAACATGGCAATTGGGAGGCTGACAAGCAAAAGGTAGGCATCGTAGCAGTGGCAAAGCAAAAGAGCGAGCAAACTAGCATAGCAAAGATAGTAGTGATTTCGAGGGTATGATCATCTTGCCTGCACAGTTGTCAGAGTTGACTGGATCCTCACAAGCAAACTCAGCGGGCTCCTCGGTAGCGAACTCGTCGCCCGGCTCTACCCAACAAGACAAACAAGCAACAAGGATACAATCAACCACGGGCAAGACCAAGCAATATGATGAAATGACGATATGCTATGCGGGATGCGATGCGGGATGCAAGATGCAAGATATGACAGGAAATGCATGAACCTGGCCTCAACTTGGAAAACCAAGTGTGCCACTGGATAGAGGGGATGAAATCGATTGAAAACTATATAAAGATCATTGGAATCGGAGTTACGGTTTGGAAATGGCAAGCGTTTTAAGATATGACACCGGTCTGCGATTTACAGCAAGTAGGCATCTAAATGCAACAAAATGAGCATGCTACATCCACCAAACATGAAAACAAAATACATGGCAGTGATGTACACAAGATGGTTGACAAAACACTAGCACTGAGCCATAGGCAAATTCATCCATTAAGAGGTTCAAACAAGCATGGCTAAAACGCAAATGCAAAACAGATTTCAGACTTAGTGAAATTAACACTAGTCTAAAATTTCAGATCACGATGCTCTCTTCGGAGCAGCAAAACAACATGATAGAAAACCTGAACATGACAAGTAAGAACATGGCATGGAGCTACTCAACAAGCTTAATAAAACACCCAAAGTGACCTGGGGCCAAAAGGGTTCACAAAATACTCTACCGAGCTCACGAACATCGCTCAAACACAATCAGTTTTCAGACTTAGTGAAAACTGAGACATGCTGAAATTTAACTCACGAAGGCATGTATACGAGCTCGATGCACTCGCTACGGTGCAAGTCATGGCAAGGAAAGCATATAACCAGCAAGAAGGCACAAAGTGCTAGCTACCCATGGCAAGAACGAAGGCATAGCATGCATGGAACACTAACGGTAGCATCGGCAAAATCGCAAACAAGTTGACGATCTGCCCAGATTAACAACGAAGCAAAAGTTGAGCTCGATTGAGTCAACCTAGAGCACTCCACAAATGCAAACAAAGACATGGATGGATATAGCATAACTTAGATATCAAAACTCCCTTAGTGATCATCCTCAAAAGAGGCGCGGATCACTAGGAAACAAGCTGGACATATAGCATCATGAACTAAAATATCCCAGACTTAGTGAAAATCACCAAGTCCCTGAAATCTGCAATCTCAGGTACCTCTCTTCGCAAGCTTGCACAGGACAACACACACATCCTAAAAATGCATGGGTGGCACCTCTGGAAAGAAGACAAAATGCTTAACAATTCATCCCAAAGGGGCACAGGCATATCATGCACGAATTAAATATAGGAAAAATGACAAAAGTGCATGATGAACTAACGGATCTGCAATCTAACTCACGAAGCCTCCTTCTAACAGCATTTTGGATATCAAGATGACCTCAAATGCAAATGATGCAATGGAATGAAATGATGTACATGTCGAGGCGAAGATTCTGATATATCATACGCCCAAAACAGAGCTACGGTTGCAAAGCTACGGGACCTCGAACAGAGCAACATGGATCAAAATTTTCAGGACTTAGCAAAAAAAATCGGGGTTAGGGTTTACTGTTCACGCGACCGGATCCAGATCGGGATCGCGGCGCGGAAGCCGAGCCGGCGGCGGCGGCGGAGCTCGAGCTCGCCAGAGGAGCTCGTCGCCGGAGCCGGTGGAGGAGGGGAGTCCGGCGAGGCGGCGGGGAGAGGCCGGGGCGACGCCGGAGGAG
>NC_057804.1:242340485-242341502 GCF_018294505.1 Triticum aestivum
TTTTTTTTAGGGTTTCGGGGAGAGGGAGAGATCCGAAAACGGAGGGGTGTATATATAGGCATAGAGGGAGCTAGGAGAGTCCAAATGAGGTGCGGTTTTCGCCCACACGATCGTGATCGAACGACCGAGACGATGGAGCAGAGTTTGGTGGGTTTTGGGCCAAATTTGGGGGGTGTTGGGCTGCAACACACACGAGGCCTTTTCGGTCCCTCGGTTAACCGTTGGAGTATCAAACAAAGTCCAAATGACCCGAAACTTGACAGGCGGTCTACTGGTAGTAAACCAAGGCCGCTTGGCAAGTCTCGGTCCAATCCGGAAATGTTTAATCCCCACACACGAAAGAAAGCTAGAAATGACCACCGGAGGAGAACGAAGCGCCGGAATGCAAAACGGACAACGGGGAAAATGATCGAATGCATGAGATGAACATGTATGCAAATGCAATGCACGAGATGACATGGTATGAGATGCATGAAAACGAAAACAACACACGGAGACAAAGACCCGAAACCGAGAAATAAATATAACTTGACACCGGAAACGGCAAGAGTTGGAGTACAAATGGGGAAAGTTACATCTGGGGCGTTACAATCGAGGTTTGCCGAGTGGCCTTGGTATATCACCGGTAGACCGCCCGTCAAATTTCGTTCCATTTGGAGGTCGTGAGATGACCCAACGATTAGCCACGTAGCCTGAAACCCCTCTCTCTTTGCATCCCAGCCCCTCCTTACCACAGCCCATGATCCCATTCAAACCCCCTCCATGCTCTCGGTCGTTCGATCGTGATCGTGTGGGCGAAAACCGCACCTCATTTGGACACTCCTAGCTCCCTATGCCTATATAAACCCCCTCTCCCCCGAAATTTTCGGGAAAACCGTAGTCTTCTTCCTCTCCCCGCCGCCGGATGAATACCCCACCAACGGCCGGACATGTCCGCCCGGCCCGCAGCCAACCACGGGCCGCCACGTGGCGTCCGGCCACCGCATGCGCCGCCGGCCCGCCAAGCCCGGGTCGGGC
>NC_057804.1:242341693-242351252 GCF_018294505.1 Triticum aestivum
CCGGCGTGGCCTCGCCGCCGCGGCCATGGCTCCGTCGCCGCGAGCCTCGACTCCTCCTCGCCGCCGCAGCCGCCCCGGGACCCTCCGCAGCCCGCGCCCATCTTCTCCGCCGCGCCGCCGTGTGCCCCGCCATGCCTCGCCGGTGTCCCGCCCGCCAGCCTACATTGGCTGGCGCCGCCTTGAAGCTCGCCGCCCCCGTGCCTCCCCGGCCCAGATCCAGCTAGATCCGGGGAAGGAGACCCCGGATCCGCCTCCCCGGCGTCTTCCCCGTCAACTCCGGACGCCTCCTACCTCAACTCCGGCGCACCTCGTTCTCCGTGCCCAAATCTGAAAACCCGAGGTTGACCCTGTTTTTTCGTCCAAGTCCCTTAATTTGCATATTCTGGTGCCCTATTTGTCATGCCATAACTTCCTCTGTGTAGATACGTTTTGTGCGTGTAATATATCAAAATGTTCATTGTGAGATGCTCCTCATTTTGTTCCCTTGTGCCATGCTTTTTTGAGTTCATCTAATGCCCTAATCATCGTTGCAAGAGTGCTATATGATGTTAACTGCTGTCTGTTAACAGAACTTGGTGAATTGTCTTTTTCATTGCGTTTTGTGTGTGCATCCTTTGAGCTTGATGTTTACATGAGTTTTGAGCTACATTATGCCATCTTTAAAGTGGTGCAATCCATGTATTTTTGCGAGTCTTGTAGAGAGTGCTTCGATCTCGTGAAGTAGGGTACTTACTGTTGCTGTTTTGCTAGGCTCAATCTGCTATCTCATGATGCTATGTAACCCTGCTGCTACAAGTCATTCTATGCATAATCTGGAGATGTTCACTAAGGATGTTTTCTTATACACGTCATTCTCTATCCATCCATGCCCTTGGTTGCATTTATAGCTTGCTGTAGATTGTTCATATCATGCTCCAAAGTTGCTAAATAATGTTGCTGTTAGCCTGTTAACATTAAGTTTAGTTTTGACATGCGTTTTGCTAGTGATCCATGCACCCTATGAACTTGATCTTGCCATGCTTAGATTCATAAATATGTCATCTTACTGTGGGTCACCTTGTAATGCTATGTTTTGCACTGTGGAGAGTGGTACAAGCTCACCAACATGCCTACTTATCGTTGTTCCTGCCATGTACTGTTATTCTGAATCTGTCATATCACTTGCCATGTTTGCATGGATGCTACCATGTTTTCTGTTGATCTTTGGCATTAGTTCAGGAAGGGAGTTTTGTTCTTTGTCTTCAGTATTAGCATGTGATGCCTTTGTTTGCCATGTTAAGCTCTTGTAGCATGTTGTTTGATAGTTCTAAACATTGCAACCTGATATTATTTCTGCCAAGTCTGAAACTGTTATAATTTGCAATCTTGCCATGTCCTTTTGAGCATGTTATAGTGTTTTCTAGAGATAGTTCAGTGTTCATGTTTTGTAATGCTTTACCTGTACTCATTCCCATGCCTTTTGTTTTCACGTTGCAATGTTGTAGCATATTGTTTTGATGCTTGCTAAATGCCTAGTTGCCGTTTTGGACAGCTTGTCCTTTAAACTTGTTTCATGTGTATGTGTTGAACCGTTGCTCCGTTATGAGTGTGCTCTATATGAAACTTGCTTGATTTTGCATGAAGTTTCATATTATCATGTTGCATACATGTTTTGAGAGTGTTTGCTTGATGTTTGTATGCATTTTGCATCAATGCCATGTTTAACTTGTTTTGCTCATATCTTCTTGGCCGTAGCTCCGAATTAAATGAACTTTATATGTAACTTGACTAGAATATCGTGTAGATCATCTTGGTGCATCTTAAATTGCTGTTTAACAACTTGAAAATAAGGTTTATTAAGTTATGGACCAATTTCTAAATTTGCATATGAGGACTTACCGGAATTGTTATATGTTGTTTCCGGCCTCATTTAAACTTGCTTTGATGTGTTGTTCTTGTATGCATCATCTCTTGCCAAGAGTAGAGTCATGTAGTCTTGTATTGCATCATACTTGGTTGAGCATCATGTCATGTATATGTGTGGTGTGTTTACCATGTTGTGTGCTTCTTCTCGATAGTTCCCGTTTCATTGCGATCATGAGGATTCGTTCGTCTATGCTTGGTTCGTCTTCGTGGATTCATCTTTATCATGGACTCGTTCTTCTTCCTAGAGGGATATCAGGCAAGATGACTGTCACCTTGGATCTCACTACTATCATTGCTATGCTAGTTGCTTCGTTCTATCGCTATGTTGCGCTTCCTGTCAGTTGTTCTTCAAGCCTTCCCAAATTGCCATGTCAGCCTCTAACCTTTTCACCCTTCCTAGCAAACCGTTGCTTGGCTATGTTACCGCTTTTTCTGAGCCCCTCTTATAGCGCGGTTAGTTGTAGGTGAAGTTGAAGATTTCTCCATGGTGGACAGGATTTTGTTGGGATATCACAATATCTCTTATTTAATTAATGCATCTATATACCTTGTAAAGGGTGGAAGGCTCGTCCTTATGCCTGGTGTTTTGTTCCACTCTTTCCACCCTTGTTTCCGTCATACCGGTGTTATGTTCCTTGATTTTGCGTTCCTTACGCGGTTGGGTAATTTATGGGACCCCCTTGACAGTTTGCTTTGAATAAAACTCCTCCAGCAAGGCCCAACCTTGGTTTTACCATTTGCCTCACCACCACCTATACCTTTCGCTTGGGTCGGCCAACCCAAGGGTCATCTTTATTTTAGCCCCCCCCCTTCCCCGGGCTAGTGCTCCTTTGAGTGTTGGTCCAAAACGGGCAGACTGCGGGGCCACCACGGGGCAACTCGAGGGCTGGTTTTACTCGTAGGCTGACCTATCTGGTGTGCCCTGAGAGTGAGATATGTGTAGCTCCTATCGGGATTTTTCGGCACATCGGGCGGCTTTGCTGGTCTTGTTTTACCATTGTCGAAATGTCTTGTAAACCAGGATTCCGAGATTGATCGGGTCTTCCTAGGAGAAGGAATATCATTCGTTGACCGTGAGAGCTTGTGATGGGCTAAGTTGGGACACCCCTGCAGGGTATAAACTTTCGAGAGCCGTGCCCGCGGTTATGTGGCAGATGGGAATTTGTTAATGTCCGGTTGTAGATAACTTGACACTTGACTTAATTAAAACACATCAACCGCGTGTGTAGCCGTGATGGTCTCTTTTCGGCGGAGTCCGGGAAGTGAACATGGTTTTTGGGTTATATTTGAACGTAATTAGGAGTTCAGGATAACCTCTTGATCATTGCTAGCTTCACGACTGTTCTGATGCTTCTCTTCTTGCTCTTATTTGCGTATGTTAGCCACCATATCCTGCTTAGTCGCTGCTGCAACCTCACCAGTTTACCCCTTCCTTACCCTTTAAGCTTTGCTAGTCTTGATACCCATGGTAATGGGATTGCTGAGTCCTCTTGGCTCACAGATTACTACAACAACAGTTGCAGGTGTAGGTTATGCGATGATCATGACACGAGAGCGATGTTACTTGTTTTGGAGTTCTTCTTCTGCTTCTTCTTTGATCAGGGGATAGGTTCCTGGTCGGCAGCCTGGGCTAGCAGGGTGAATGTCTTTGAGTTTCTGTTTGTGTTTCATTCATGGTCAGATGTTGATCTCTTGTATGATGTTGATGTATTGTTGGGGTGTTTGTGCCTTATGTATGTATCCCAAACTATTATGTATGGTTTGATGTAATGATACCCACCTTGCAAAAGTGTCTTCAAGATGCGCTTCTATCCTTGGTGGGACCTTCGAGTTCCTTTAGGATAGGGTCGCATCTTGGGCGTGACAGGCGGCCTGATGGCCGATGAAGTATGCGGCTTTAGGGGGCCGCTCTGTATTTCGGCTGCGAGAGCTGCAGTGTGCTCCTTAGTACGGAGGGAGCATTCTGTGTTCCTGTTGACCGTTATGACACCGCATCGACTGGGCATCTTGAGCTTTAAATAAGCATAGTGCGGCACCACGTTGAATCGATCGAAATTGGTCCATCCGAGCAGTGCATGATAGCCACTTCGGAAGGGTACGATATCGAAGATCAAGTCTTCACTTCGGAAGTTATCGGGCGAGCCGAAGACAACCTTCAATGTTATTGAGCCCGAGCAATGGGCTTCTACGCCAGGTATTACTCCTTTAAAGGTAGTTTTAGTGGGCTTGATCCTCAATGGATCAATACCCATTTTGCGGACGGTGTCCTAGTAGAGCAGGTTAAGGCTACTGCCACCGTCCATGAGGACTCGTGTGAGATGGAATCCGTCAATGATTGGGTCGAGGACCAAAGCTGTCGATCCTCCATGACAGATACTGGTCGGGTGGTCCTTTTGATCAAAGGTGATCGAGCAGGCCGACCATGGGTTGAATTTTTGGGCGACCGGCTCTAAGGTGTACACGTCCCTTAATGCACATTTGCTCTCTCGCATGGGGATGTGGGTGACATAGATCATATTCACTCTGTTGACCTGGGGGGGAGGGATTTTTTCTGCCCCCTATGTTTGGTTGGCGAGGCTCTTCATCGGCGTCCTCGCTGGGCGGCCTTTTCCCCTTGTGTTCGGCGTTGAGCTTGCCGGCCTGTTTAAAGACCCAACAGTTTATGTTGGTGTGATTTTCAGGTTTATCGGGGGTGCCATGAATCTGGCAAGGCCGATCAAGTATTTATGTCCAAACTAGATGGACCATCTTTATTTGCTTTGAATGGCTTCTTCCGCTGACTGGATTTGGAGACACTAAATCCGGTGTTAACCGCCAAGTCTTCGCTATTGTTTTGACGCTTGTGCTTATCGTGTCGTGGCTTGCCATTGTCGTCCCTATCTTCAGAGGTGCCTGGGTCGCTGGTGCTATTGCTTCAAAGAGCTAGCTAGCTATCTTCTCCCGCGCAAAAGTGGGTCATAAGTGCGGTGGGGGACGGCATGGACTTCGACTTCTCTTGGCCAAGGTGTCGAGCGAGCCACTCATCTCGGACGCTGTGTTTGAAGGCCGCGAGGGCTTCAGCATCCGGACAATCCACAATCTGGTTCTTTTATATTAGGAACCTGGTCTAGAGTTTCCGGGCCGATTTGCCGGGTTCCTGGATTATGTGACTAAGGTCATCGACGTCCGGGGGGTGAACATAGGTACCTTGGAAGTTGTCTCTGAAGGCGTCCTCCAAGTCTTCACATCTTCCAATAGAGTTTTCTAGGAGGCTGTTCAGCCAATGCCATGCTGGTCCCTTAAGTTTTAAGGGGGGGGGGTACGTGATGGCATGTAGGTCATCACCGTGGGCCATGTGGATGTGGATAAGAAAGTCTTCAATCCATACTACGGGATTTGTTGTGCCATCGTATGATTCAATGTTCATGGGTTTAAACCCTTTTGGGAACTGGTGCTCCATTACCTCATCGATGAAGCATAGGGGGTGTGCGGCTCCTCTGTAGCGGGCGACATTACAACGCAGTTCGAATGGAGTCCGTATGCGGTTTTCGGCCCGGGTGAGGTTGTGCTTATCGCGCCAGGCCTGATGGTCGTCTTCTTGCGCTGGTGCACGTCCCCTTGATCCACAAATTGATCTGGTATGATCGGATCTATTGTCTAGGTCCTGTCGCAGGTCGTGCGTGTACCCTGCAGCCGTTGTTTCTCCGCCTCGAGGGCGAGGTGGCATGGGTTGGTGTTCGGCTTGGGTAGCCGCTTTGTCCCGGCCACGAGGTGGTTGGTCAAGCCCGTCGGCCACGTTACATGCCGTCGGTATAGGCTCTTGGACCTCATCGTCGAATTGGGAGAGCAACGTATGCTTTGATTAACTCTTAGTTGGGCGCTCGAGGTCGTATTCCTTGGCTGCTAGGACATTAGTCCATCTATCACTGAGTAAATCCTGATCGGCTTGAAGTTGCTACCGCTTCTTTTCCAGGCTTCTTGTTGTGGCTATTAGCCGGCGCTTCAAGCACTCTTGTTCAAGGGGTCCTCTTGTACGATGAAGTCTTCGTCGCCCAAGCTCTCATCCTCTTTGGAGGTCGATGGGTAGTTACTATCCTCCGAACCCTCTTTCCCGATAGGATCATCGGGGTTGGCTTGCCCCTCTTCCCAATCATCCTACTTGCATGTTGGATCGACAGGGGTGTCTTGGTCTTCAGCGTTATCCGGGGTGTTATTGTCTCCGGTGCCGATATTGCTTTCTTTTTCGCGATGCGATTTTGATCGGCGCCGCTGACATCGATGCTTCAGAGGTTCTTCAACAGGCTCGTCCTCTAGATTTTTCCCATCGTCGGTGTCATTCTCTTTGGGTGTGTCCACCATGTATACGTCATACGAGGAAGTGTCCGTCCAGCGACCGGTAAATGGCAGGTTCTGGCTTTGCTCCTCTTCGGCATCGTCATCCATACCGTCGATGTCTTCAGATGCGTAATCTAGCATGTCAGTTAAGTCATCGACAGTGGCTATAAAGTGGGTGGTGGGTGGGACGTAAAATTCCCCGCCCTCAGCCCCTAGTGTGGGATGGGCGTACTTTGGCAGCAATCCTTCTGTAATGGCGAAGGATCGCATTAAGTCCAGGGCCTCATTTAAGAGTGAGGTTTGGACAGGGAAGCGAGGGCCTGTGGAGCAGGGCGAGACAGGAGTTCCTTGGCCGAGCTCGCGTAACACGGACCTTGAGAGTTCGGATCTAGTTTTCGGGGATGAGTCCAGCTTCGTGTTGATGAAGGGAGCCTGGTGTGACTCCAGGTCTGCCGGTGAAATGATTCCCTCTGTATCTTCGGTGTTGAGCTCTATGGCTGCGGGGAGTCCGGCGGTCTCTAAACTCCCATTTTCAGACTCGGCGAGGCGTTCTGGATCTAGGGACAGAGCTGCGCTTGAAGCCGAAAACCCTTGGAATATCAAGTCTCCTCGGATATCAGCGACGTAGCTTAGGTTTCCAAAACTGATCTGATGACCAGGGGCATAGCTGTCGATCTGCTCCAGATGGCCAATCGAATTGGCCCGCAGTGCGAAGCCGTCGAATATGAAGATTTGGCCGGGGAGAAAACTCTCCCTTGGGGCGGTATTGATGTAGATGGTTGATGGAGCCATCGAGCCTTTTGGTGACGACACCGTGGAACTCCCAATGAAAGCACCAATGTCGGTGTCAAAACCAGCAGATCTCGGGGAGGGGGTCCCGAACTGTGCGTCTAAGGATCAAAGGTAACAGGAGGCAGGGGACACGATGTTTACCAAGGTTCGGGCCCTCTTGATGGAGGTAATACCCTACTTCCTGCTTGATTGACTTTGATAAGTATAGGGGTTGCAAGAGTTGATCTACCTCGAGATCATAATAGCTAAACCCTAGATGTCTAGCCTGTATGATTGTGATCGCCCCTATGACTAAACCATCCGGTTTATATAGACACCAGAAGGATCTAGGGTTGTATAGAGTTGGTTATAGAGAAAGGAACGTAAATGATCCGAATGCCAATCTTGCCATCCATGCAAAGGAGAGTCCCATCCGGACACGGGGAAAGGTCTTTAATCTCATATCTTCATGGCTCATTAGTCCGGCCCATATCACATAGCCCGGACGCCTAAGGACCCCTTAGTCCAGGACTCCCTCAATTGCCCTTGTGACGCGCAATGTTGTATAGAGCCAGGTATTGTTCCTGGAGTGTAGTATTATCTAGCCACTTATCCTCCAAGAATCTAATTTCCGAGCCATCCTTAATCGAGAAGGATCCATAGCAGAAGAAATAATTATTCATAGCCATTAGACCCTGTCACACCAGGATTTTCATGGCACAACACTTAAGATGATAAATCATGATAAAGTGTGGTTTGACAAAAACTTTTGCATTATTTGAATTTTTATTTGAGTTGGTTTTCTCTCTGTGTTTTCAAGTGCTCTTAAAAGTCAACATAGCTTCACCTTCTATAATTTATTTCCCTGATCCAAAAACTTCTGCCCAATGATCATACCATGTGTATAGTACAATATAGAATTTTCTTACAAAAATAATTTGGCCAAAAAGTATTTTCAAAAATTAGTATTCCAAAAACCCCTGAATGGAGGTTTACACTGCAAGTACTTGATTTGGGGTATGAAAAATATTTCAAAGAGTATATTTGAAACCTATTAGATATAGGATTCCCATAAACCACAAAAATATAATTTTAAAAGTTATTTTCCTATTTTATTTAAAAGCTTTTTCTTAAGGCTAGAAATGGTATTTAATAGGGAAAAATTATTTTATGGTTTTAAAAATATTTGTGAAAATTTAGGGAAACTCAGTGGACATATATTGTCCATATATGAGAGTTTCAACACATGGTCATGTTCAAAATATTGGTCAAACTCCTCAAAAACCCTTTCTGGATATTTCAAGCTTTTGAAATATTTACAAAGGAAATATTCTCCAAAAAATCCAAGAAAATTCTAGCATGTCAAATATGACATGTTGGATGATCTTGCCAAGCCTCATGTCTTGGAGAACAACATAACATCACCAAATCTCTTCAAAACCATTTCTGTCCATTTTGAAGTTTGAGAACCTCTACATTGCCAAACATTTCCAAATGTTCTCAAACTTGGTGCACATGCTCCAATGGTCTAATCATGTATCTAGACCAAATGGCACAAGTTGGAGAAAAGGATATCTTGATCAAAGTGCCTCAAAACCCTCTCTGTCCAGAATCAAATTTGAACAACTCTACATTGGCAACTTTCTCCTTTTGATCTCAACTTTTGTGGACATGTTCAGAACCTCAAATGATGACAATTCACTAAGTGGTGTATCAAGGAGAATAGTTTTGCATGTCTAGATCTTGGAAAACTCATTTATGTTGATTTCTAGGGTTTACAAAAGTTGCATTGGCAACTTTTCCCAAATGGACTCAACCTTGGTGGAACCTATTATTATCTCATGCCATTTGACCCTGTAAAGCCTCATGACAATAGGAGTTCATCTTCTTGCCCAAACCAGTAACAAACACCTTCTGCCATTTTAGTAAAACCCCTGTTTTGACCACTTCCACTCTTCTCCATGGCCTCAACTTTTTACCACATCCCCTCAGAGTCCCCTTGCACCTCCAGTAACTCTTCCCCGGCTCAACTCAATGGTTGAAGGGTGAAACATCACCATTTACCCTTCTGGACAGCAGCATTCTTCTCCTTTCTCATCTCCCTCCTCACTCCAGTGGCCACCCAGGGCATCCAATGCCCCTCCCCCATTATTTACTCCTCCATAGAGCTACCAGACATGCTTGGCCGCGCCCACTTTGCCAAAAAAATGGCATGCCGGCCATTTGCACGCTCTGGAGCGCGCTACAGTGCGCTCCCGCACTGTAGCCGCCCCCTGCAGAGCACCTCCGGCCACCTCGGCTCTCCCCCTCACGCCAGTCGATGCTCCTCGACGTCCTCAGCACGCCACGCCTCAGTCCCCCTCCTCCCTCTCCCTCCTCTCACCCCAGCTCGCATGCGCGCCGGCCGCCCGAGCGCACGAGTGAGCGCGCTCACACGCTCGGTGCCCTGGCCCCCTTCTTTCCCTCTCTTCTCTCCCATCGCCCTAGACCAACTCCATGAGCACCCCAGACACGCCCACGCGCGCCCCCGTGGCCTCCAGCAACGGCTAGAATCTCGTCGGTGCATGAG
>NC_057804.1:242351664-242357541 GCF_018294505.1 Triticum aestivum
ACTTCGGCTCATTGGAGTTCGCGAGGTACAGGCCTCCCCCGCTCCTCCTCTGCCTCGATCTGGAACCCCCGAGCACCCCTGATCATTCCCCTTTCTCCCCCTCTTCATTTGCAGCCGGAAACGGCCAGAACCGTCAACGCCCGACGCTCCTCCGCCGTGAACCTCGTCGCCGGCGAACCACTGCTCCCCTCTGGCCAACTTCGGCACCGCCCGAACGGCGACACGATGAGGAGTCCAACGGTGCCATCAGCTCACACCGCCGTGCCCGGAAACGTCGCCGGTGAGCTCGCCGGCCCTCTGTCACAGGGTTAGGGATGATAGGCGGGCCCCGCATGTCAGCCTCTCCCCTCCATCACCCCCCTCTCTCACGCTGACGCCTGGGCCCCGCCCATCAGGTTTAAACTTGGCACGCGCGTGTGCACCAGTGCGCTGGGCCGCCTCTCTGGCTGGGCCTGCTGCGCTGCGGCTATTCTGGCCCAGCAGGCACAGTGCTCCTTTTCCTTTTTCTTTTCTGTCAGACTTGCAAAAATTACTCTGGACTAAATATTAATCCAAATGAAATAATTCCAGTTCCTAAATTCTTGTAAAAATCCCACCATATTTAATGGTGCAACTTTCATTCAAATCCAACAACCTTTTCTTCACTGTAAATATTTAAATGTGATTTTAACCATTTAAATATACCTTTGTAAATCCATTTCTCTTATTCTGCTACTCCAAATCCAAAACTAGGAATTTTCCCCTTCTTAGTGTTCACCCTAGTATTTAACAAAAATGAGTTGACATTTTTCTGAGCACTTTGGTTTTTCTGTTTTATTATTGCCTTATTTTTCTCGTTATTATTTTGCAACGATAGATTGTGTTGCTGACGAAGGAGTTGGACCAGAAGACTTTGAAGACCCAGAAGACTTTGTTGAGCCAGGCAAGCAGCCATTTGACCATGTCTATGAAACCCTTTTTATGCATGTCATATAGCACCATACTGTTGTTGCAATGGAATCATGATGAGATGGTAACCACTTTGATGGTTTTCCACCGTACTTCCATGTTGATACTTGCATTGTGCATGACACTACCTCCTTATGAGGGTTATGCCAGTGGGAGTAGATAGGATTCTAAGTAGTGCTACGGAAAAAGGGACGGGGATATGCATGGTGATGGAGACAAAGTATTTTCAAAAGACTTTTCGAAAACCCCATCGGGTGCCACTTATGCCCGGGGGAGATGATGAGTTGGGTAGCTACTTGATGACGAAGTGGTGTACCGAGGCAAGTGTGTGTTGTTTTCAGAATGGATTGGTTTAAGTTGCGACCGTTATTCCAACCTTACATGCGCAACCACTCTACCCTTGTATGGGAAAGGGCATTATTGATTACCTAGGCCGATACTAGCTTGGAGCCCGCATTACTAGTGACGGGGGAGAGTTGGTGCTCTCTCTCGGGACGGGGTCGTGCCAGGTAGGGCGGCCATAACTGTTTTTATAGGGCACCGGATACACCGTTGCGTCCCCTCTCGAATGTTACGATCTTGAGTGAGTCTCGTATGATGTACATCGTGAGGATACAGAACAACGAGTGGACTCCTTGTTAGTGTCGTTTCGGGAAAGGTAGTGATCGGGTGCTTACCCCGGGTACTTGAGGTATCGCGGGTCATGGATGACACAGAAGTTCCCCGGATCTTGTGGGTAAAGTGTGCAACCACTACAGAGTGTAAAACTATTCGAATAGCCGTGTCCATGGTCAAGGACAGTTGGGTAACCGCTCTTGGGCTACGTCCACATGTTTACAAACCAGTGTGTGTTTGGATAATTGGGAAGATCTACTCGGGTCAAGTCAAAGGACTTGACATGATTGAGTTGGGTTGATGCCCTCTCTATTTATGTTGATATCTGTAACCTATCCTCACGGTTACTTGAATTCTCCTGATGCATGTCTTACAAGTTGTTGAACATGTCATTGCACTCAAAACTAGCTTTCCGCAAAAATTTACCTATATCATGTATTATTACATCTTGGACCAAAACATGGGTTGCTTGCGAGTACATTCAAAGTACTCATTGGCTTGCCACTGGTTATTTAATTGGCCAGGCATGGAAGAACCGGAGTTCAAAGAAGAGTTCTTTGGAGACGATCATGCGAACTAGGACGTTTCCCAGTCAGAATGCCTGTAGGGTTAAGGCAGATGGCATGGGTTCTACTTAACATCGAAGATTTCCGCTGCTTACATTTTCTTTCATGTTCAGCCCTTGAGACTTCATCAATGTAAGACTTGACCATAAAGGTCATAATTTGTGTAAGACAGTATGTATGGATGTAAGACTCTTGTTATTCAGCTTCTGTGTGTTCAGTGAGCATTGATTTCTAGGATCACTGTACACGTGCACTCGGTGATCACGACTCATGAGTCAGGGTCCCCACAGAGCTGGTATCAGAGCCATTCTGACTGTAGGAAGCCTTAGTTAGCATGGACGTTAGTTAGCTTGAGACCATCTAAACTTCTCTTCTTTTCTAAAGCTCACCTAACCCAAAATATATTTCCCTTATTGACCTCTCCCTTTCAACCTTTGTAGATGGCCGTTGCTCCCTTGAGACTCCTTACGACAGGATTTCCATCTGTCAGGACCCCGACTCGATGCCACATCGATCTAGCATGTAACACCTCATATCGCTTTGCGGCCTCACGCACGGT
The DNA here is from genome assembly GCF_018294505.1 of Triticum aestivum. NCBI lineage: Eukaryota > Viridiplantae > Streptophyta > Magnoliopsida > Poales > Poaceae > Triticum > Triticum aestivum. Next base: position 242,354,353 of record NC_057804.1, read on the forward strand.
ATCCCCACGGGTGTCGCCTTACCTTTGCCCGGGACCGTTTGCGCATTTTGGCACACGTATATGATGGTGTCGCTAGCATCCATATGATAAAGAGCCCGGGCTGACATGGCTAGTCGTAAACCCAAAGTGGCACTAACTTACAGGGACAGGCATTCATGACCCAGCATCGAACGTGTCGGTCATCAGCGAGTGAATCCAGGCTGTAGCACTGGGCTAACAGGACTCCGGTGAACCGGGCTGTAGCGGGCTAGCAGGACTCCGGTATTCATCGCGTGACATTTCCCCGAAGGGACAGACACAGGATCAAAGAAGGACACATGCCGGCCAGCCTAAGTGTTCCGGAGCAGTAGCAAGCTACCAGGGCTCAGTGGAAGCACTAGGAGACATTTCCCGGTAAGAGAGGCTACTAAGAATAAACAACTAGATAGTCAGATCCCACACATAGCAATACACATTACACGTACGCATAACATGCAGGTATGTGCTGTACAACATGGCATCACAGCATAACTCAACAACTCATATAGATAAAGGCTCAGAAGAGCCGTCATAGCAATTATTGCAAACAGGGGTCACTAGACCCATCATACAGAGCATACAAGCAACAAGCGGAAGCGTTACATGTCTGGGTACAGACATCTACAAATGAAAAAGGCTGAAGAGCCTGACTATCTACAACAACCGATCAAGATCGTAGCTGAGGTACTAGCTACTAGTCGAAGTCCATGAGAACCCTAGTAAGACCGAAGTCTCCGCTGCAAAAACATAAATAAAGCAACATGAGTACAAAGGTACTCAGCAAGACTTACATCAGATCCTATCATACATGCATTTGTATCAAGAGGGTAATGTGGGGTTTAGTTGCAGCAAGCCAGCTTTGACTCTGTGGCTATCCTATTCTACGACTACCAGAAACTTTTGAGGTGAAACAACGAACACGAGTCCACTAATCACCATACAATACACTACTATGGATTCATCCCCGTCTCCCTACGAGAAGGCCATCCATAGCACTCACACTTGTCTTGAGCATTTTATAGTATCCACTTCAAGTTGTCTATGTACCATGTAAGCATCCAAGAAGTCCATAACCGCGGACCCGGCTATTCGAATAGATCATGTTAACCCTGCAGGGGTGTACTTCTTCACACACGCTCTCGCCACTTACCGCCATGTACACGTCATGTACCTCGGCAACCTTCAAGCGGAAGCCTGGCGAGGGTGTCGGCCATGACCTGACTAACCACACAAGACTCTAGTCCAGGTTTATCGCCTATTCGGGTTCCATCCGCAAGGAGATCCGGCCGGGGTGTCGCTCACGGCCCCAAACGATGTGAGCAGGGTTCCCGAGCCCACCAACCGGGTGCCACTCGGTACACCGTGCCACGTGTGCCTAGTCTGTCCCAAGCCCACCCTGCCGGGTGCCACTTGGTAGAAAAATAGCACTACCTACAAACACCAGAAACTAGTTGCGACTCCTGGACAGAGACCAAGTTGGTTAATAAGTCGAGAGGGGCACTTAAGCATTCCAATGTGTGGTAGTATCGAGTCATTGGACAACATACAAAGAACTCAGTGCTTAAGGACGGTTCCAGCGAGACAACCCACCATGTACTCCTACATGGCCTCTCACCGCTACCTTTACCAAATCGTGTTCACACACTTCACTCTCAGCATCAGAACATATCGTGACACTCCAATTCATTCCCAATGAATCAGACCTGACACAACTCTAAGCAATAGCAGGCATAGCATGGTAGGAACACATCAGTGGCTTCAATCAACTCCTACACATGCTAGTGGGTTTCAACTATTTACTGTGGCAATGACAGGTCATGCAGAGGAATGGGTTCAACTACCGCAGCACAAAGTAGCAGATGAATCGTTGTTGTCCTAATGCAATAACTGAGAGCAGGAGCGAGAGAGTAGGGTTTTATCGAAATGAACAAGGGGGGTTGCTTGCCTGGTAAATCAACAAGGGAGGCACTGCTTCACAGACAGGTACTCTGGAACGTCTCTGGAGCAGGACCTATCGAGAAGGAACGGTGCCGGCAATCAATACACAATCATATGCAACAATATGATGCATGAACATGGCATGTAGATGTGATGCTGTTGAGCTAATGCAACTAGTGTTCAATTGGTTTGAAGTCCATTTGAACCAAAGGTTCAAATGCATTTCTAAATTAGGTCTCTTATATATGCCATAATGTGTTTTCCCATATTCAGCATGTATAAGTTGGTTTTTCATGCATGAAACTAGTTCAGATGGAAAGGTTGCATTTTTCTGATAATTTTTCATATATAAATTATTTTAATCTGAGCTACGGTTGAATTGATATGAATTTTTGAAGTTTAAATCAATTTCTGGAATTTCCTGATTTAATTAAATCCAGAATTTATATACTGCGCCAGCATGACGTCAGCACGACGTCAGCGGGTCAACGCGGCTGTCCAGGGTCAAACCTGACGTGTGGGACCCACACGTCAGTGACACTGGGGTTAACCCTGAGTCAAACCCGGGTTGACTAGCTTTGACTAAACCCTGGGCCCACTGGTCAGCGTCAGTAGGTGGGGGATTAGTGACTAATTAGCTAAGCCACGTCAGCCCGCCGGAGTTCTTGCCGGCGGCGACCATTAGCGCGGCGGCGACTCGCCGGACTTGCGTTACAGACGGCGTTTGATCGCGCGAAGACCACCGGGGCGTAGCCCGTCTTCGTCCGCAACCAGGGGAGCTGATGGGGGGATGCGGGGGCGCCGGAGCTCGCCGGAGCGAAGCTCGGGGCGGCGGCCGGAGTGCGGGCGCAAGCGGGATCGGGCTGCGGGGCACAGGGAGGCCACCCGAGGGGCCCGGCGGCACCCTCGTGGCACCAGGAGCGCGAAGGGAGGCTTGGTTTGGGCGGAGGCGGGCCGAGACGGCGGCGGCGACATGGACGGCGGCGAAAGGCTTCGGCCGTGGTGGGGAGCGGCGCTACGGCGTGGATACGAGGGGGAGAAGAAAGGGGAACGGCGGCGGAGCTCACCGCGATCACGCAGAGCAGCACAGCAGGGTCGGGGAAGACCTGGTGACGGCGAATCGACGTCGGCGGACGGCGGAGCCCGAGGAGGAAGACGAGGGCGATAGCGGCGATGGAGGCCGTCCGGAGGTGCGTGGCTTGACGAGGGGGTAGAGGGGGTCAGGGCGGAGCT
>NC_057804.1:242358678-242361757 GCF_018294505.1 Triticum aestivum
AAGAAGGACACATGCCGGCCAGCCTAAGTGTTCCGGAGCAGTAGCAAGCTACCAGGGCTCAGTGGAAGCACTAGGAGACATTTCCCGGTAAGAGAGGCTACTAAGAATAAACAACTAGATAGTCAGATCCCACACATAGCAATACACATTACACGTACGCATAACATGCAGGTATGTGCTGTACAACATGGCATCACAGCATAACTCAACAACTCATATAGATAAAGGCTCAGAAGAGCCGTCATAGCAATTATTGCAAACAGGGGTCACTAGACCCATCATACAGAGCATACAAGCAACAAGCGGAAGCGTTACATGTCTGGGTACAGACATCTACAAATGAAAAAGGCTGAAGAGCCTGACTATCTACAACAACCGATCAAGATCGTAGCTGAGGTACTAGCTACTAGTCGAAGTCCATGAGAACCCTAGTAAGACCGAAGTCTCCGCTGCAAAAACATAAATAAACCCTAGTAAGACTGAGGTACTAGCTACTCAGCAAGACTTACATCAGATCCTATCATACATGCATTTGTATCAAGAGGGTAATGTGGGGTTTAGTTGCAGCAAGCCAGCTTTGACTCTGTGGCTATCCTATTCTACGACTACCAGAAACTCTTGAGGTGAAACAACGAACACGAGTCCACTAATCACCATACAATACACTACTATGGATTCATCCCCGTCTCCCTACGAGAAGGCCATCCATAGCACTCACACTTGTCTTGAGCATTTTATAGTATCCACTTCAAGTTGTCTATGTACCATGTAAGCATCCAAGAAGTCCATAACCGCGGACCCGGCTATTCGAATAGATCATGTTAACCCTGCAGGGGTGTACTTCTTCACACACGCTCTCGCCACTTACCGCCATGTACACGTCATGTACCTCGGCAACCTTCAAGCGGATGCCTGGCGAGGGTGTCGGCCACGACCTGACTAACCACACAAGACTCTAGTCCAGGTTTATCGCCTATTCGGGTTCCATCCGCAAGGAGATCCGGCCGGGGTGTCGCTCACGGCCCCAAACGATGTGAGCAGGGTTCCCGAGCCCACCAACCGGGTGCCACTCGGTACACCGTGCCACGTGTGCCTAGTCTGTCCCAAGCCCACCCTGCCGGGTGCCACTTGGTAGAAAAATAGCACTACCTACAAACACCAGAAACTAGTTGCGACTCCTGGACAGAGACCAAGTTGGTTAATAAGTCGAGAGGGGCACTTAAGCATTCCAATGTGTGGTAGTATCGAGTCATTGGACAACATACATAGAACTCAGTGCTTAAGGACGGTTCCAATGAGACAACCCACCATGTACTCCTACATGGCCTCTCACCGCTACCTTTACCAAATCGTGTTCACACACTTCACTCTCAGCATCGGAACATATCGTAACACTCCAATTCATTCCCAATGAATCAGACCTGACACAACTCTAAGCAATAGCAGGCATAGCATGGTAGGAACACATCAGTGGCTTCAATCAACTCCTACACATGCTAGTGGGTTTCAACTATTTACTGTGGCAATGACAGGTCATGCAGAGGAATGGGTTCAACTACCGCAGCACAAAGTAGCAGATGAATCGTTGTTGTCCTAATGCAATAACTGAGAGCAGGAGCGAGAGAGTAGGGTTTTATCGAAATGAACAAGGGGGTTTGCTTGCCTGGTAAATCAACAAGGGAGGCACTGCTTCACAGACAGGTACTCTGGAACGTCTCTGGAGCAGGACCTATCGAGAAGGAACGGTGCCGGCAATCAATACACAATCATATGCAACAATATGATGCATGAACATGGCATGTAGATGTGATGCTGTTTGAGCTAATGCATCTAGTAAACATTTGGTTTGAAGTCCATTTGAACCAAAGGTTCAAATGCATTTCTAAATTAAGTCTCTTATATATGCCCTAATGTGTTTTCCCATATTCAGCATGTATAAGTTGGTTTTTCATGCATGAAACTAGTACAGATGGAAAGATTGCATTTTTCTGATAATTTTTCATATATAAATTATTTAAATCTGAGCTACGGTTGAATTGTTATGAATTTTTGAAGTTTAAATCATTTTCTGGATTTTCTGAATTATTTTAATTCCAGAAAATAAATAATTGCGTCAGCATGACGTCATCACTACATCAGCGGGTCAACGCGGCTGTCCAGGTCAAATCTGACGTGTGGGACCCACACGTCAGTGACAGGGGGGTTAACAGGGGTTAATTTAATTTAATTAAAAGGTTAGGGGGGGTCGGGCCCACTGGTCAGTGTCAGGATTAATTAACAGAGTTGATTAAATTTAAACTAATCCTAAACTAGAATTAGTCAGGGCCGGGCCCACATGTCATTGACCCAGGGGAGGTCAAACCCCCTGGTCAACCGGGGCTAATGCGCCGGCGTTTAGCCGCCGGCGACAGCAAACGCGGCGGAGGGGCTCGGGATCGCCGCTCCGGCGACCATTCGGGCGGCGGAGACCACCCACGCGAAGCCCAGACTCGCGCGCGTCTAGGGGTTCATGCGGGAGGCTGCGGGGGCGGCGGAGCTCGCCGGAGCGGAGCTCGGGGCGGCGGCCGGAGTTCAGGATAGCGCGGGCGTGGGGCTGCAGCTCGCGTTCGAGCGAACGGAGGGCACAGGCGGTAGCTACGAGGCAGCAGGAGCACATCGAGCTATCTACGCGAGGCGGAGGTGCTCGGGGGCACGGAGCTCGCCGGCCATGGCGGACGGCGGCTTCGGGCGCTCGCGGGGCAGCGGCTACAGGGCACGCGCGAGAGAGAGAGGTGAGGGGAAAAGAAGAGGGGCTCACGGCGGACTCGCAGAGCAGGCCGGTGTGCTCGGGGACGTCCTGCGTCCGGCGAATCAACGGCGATGGCGGCGAGGTCGATCTCCGGCGTCGGTGGTGAAGAAGACAACGACGTCGGCGATGGAGCGCGTCCGGAGGTGCGTGGCTTGACGAGGAGGTAGAGGGGGTCGAGGCGGAGCTGGGAAGCGTCTCAGGGAGGCGAGGGGAGGCCGGTGGCCGTGGTGGTTCTCGTCGGCGGTGGCGGCCGCGTTCGGTGGAAGTGAGGGGGAGCTAGAGGAAGGGATA
>NC_057804.1:242361767-242363389 GCF_018294505.1 Triticum aestivum
TACTCAGCAAGACTTACATCAGATCCTATCATACATGCATTTGTATCAAGAGGGTAATGTGGGGTTTAGTTGCAGCAAGCCAGCTTTGACTCTGTGGCTATCCTATTCTACGACTACCAGAAACTCTTGAGGTGAAACAACGAACACGAGTCCACTAATCACCATACAATACACTACTATGGATTCATCCCCGTCTCCCTACGAGAAGGCCATCCATAGCACTCACACTTGTCTTGAGCATTTTATAGTATCCACTTCAAGTTGTCTATGTACCATGTAAGCATCCAAGAAGTCCATAACCGCGGACCCGGCTATTCGAATAGATCATGTTAACCCTGCAGGGGTGTACTTCTTCACACACGCTCTCGCCACTTACCGCCATGTACACGTCATGTACCTCGGCAACCTTCAAGCGGATGCCTGGCGAGGGTGTCGGCCACGACCTGACTAACAACACAAGACTCTAGTCCAGGTTTATCGCCTATTCGGGTTCCATCCACAAGGAGATCCGGCCGGGGTGTCGCTCACGGCCCCAAACGATGTGAGCAGGGTTCCCGAGCCCACCAACCGGGTGCCACTCGGTACACCGTGCCACGTGTGCCTAGTCTGTCCCAAGCTCACCCTGCCGGGTGCCACTTGGTAGAAAAATAGCACTACCTACAAACACCAGAAACTAGTTGCGACTCCTGGACAGAGACCAAGTTGGTTAATAAGTCGAGAGGGGCACTTAAGCATTCCAATGTGTGGTAGTATCGAGTCATTGGACAACATACATAGAACTCAGTGCTTAAGGACGGTTCCAGCGAGACAACCCACCATGTACTCCTACATGGCCTCTCACCGCTACCTTTACCAAATCGTGTTCACACACTTCACTCTCAGCATCAGAACATATCGTGACACTCCAATTCATTCCCAATGAATCAGACCTGACACAACTCTAAGCAATAGCAGGCATAGCATGGTAGGAACACATCAGTGGCTTCAATCAACTCCTACACATGCTAGTGAGTTTCAACTATTTACTGTGGCAATGACAGGTCATGCAGAGGAATGGGTTCAACTACCGCAGCACAAAGTAGCAGATGAATCGTTGTTGTCCTAATGCAATAACTGAGAGCGGGAGCGAGAGAGTAGGGTTTTATCGAAATGAACAAGGGGGGTTGCTTGCCTGGTAAATCAACAAGGGAGGCACTGCTTCACAGACAGGTACTCTGGAATGTCTCCGGAGCAGGACCTATCGAGAAGGAACGGTGCCGGCAATCAATACACAATCATATGCAACAATATGATGCATGAACATGGCATGTAGATGTGATGCTGTTGAGCTAATGCAACTAGTGTTCAATTGGTTTGAAGTCCATTTGAACCAAAGGTTCAAATGCATTTCTAAATTAGGTCTCTTATATATGCCATAATGTGTTTTCCCATATTCAGCATGTATAAGTTGGTTTTTCATGCATGAAACTAGTTCAGATGGAAAGGTTGCATTTTTCTGATAATTTTTCATATATAAATTATTTTAATCTGAGCTACGGTTGAATTGATATGAATTTTTGAAGTTTAAATCAATTTCTGGAATTTCCTGATTTAATTAAATCCAGAATTTATATACTGCGCCA
>NC_057804.1:242364281-242372958 GCF_018294505.1 Triticum aestivum
AGGTAAGTCTCTCTCCCCTTTTCTGTTTTCTTTTCTAATTTTCTGACATTTGTTTGATTTAATAAATATATTAAATCATTTAATTTTATTATGCCAATTTTTGTAGGGGCTAATGGTATTATTCCAGAGCTCTTTTATAATTGGCATAATTTTTGGACCATATTTCATATATATAGAAATATCTTTCCAATGCAAATATTTATCGAATTAATCCAAATGGCCAAAATAAATGTCCATGAGCTCCTAAAAATATTGTTTTGATTTTTATCTCTATCCAATATTTTCAGAGGGCAACATGAGCATTTTCTTGGACCCTTTTGGAGAAATTTTTATTTGGGTCATTTTCAAAAAATGATTCTGAGGTTTCCATCAATCCTCATTTCAAATTTAAATGAAATTTAAATATGATGCACAAATAGCTAGCTAGTCTAAGTCATACCAGACTAGGGATGTGACAACTCGCCCCCACTTGAAAGAATCTCGTCTCGAGATTCAGGGGTCGACAGAAAGAAAGCGGGGTACTCCAGTCGAAGACGATCTTCTCGCTCCCAGGTAGCCTCTCTCTCGGAATGATGAGACCACTGAACTTTGAGAAACTTGATGTTCTGACGTCGGGTAACACGCTCCGCTTGATCAAGAATGCGAACCGGGTACTCTCGGTATATGAGGTTATCTTGGAGATCAAGCGTTTCGTGGTCCACTCCGCGGATGGGATCCGAGAAGCAACGCCTGAGTTGAGAGACGTGGAAGACATCATGAACTCGAGAAAGATGTGGGGGTAGTTCCAACTGGTAGGCAACCTCTCCTCGTTTAGCGAGAATACGAAAAGGACCAATGTAACGAGGAGCCAACTTGCCCTTGATACCGAAACGATGGGTACCCTTCAAAGGAGTAACCCGAAGGTAAGCTTGGTCGCCAATTTCATAAGTCATATCCTTATGATGACGATCGTACTGGCTCTTCTGACGAGACTGGGCTGTTTTCAAATTCTCACGAATGATGCGAACTTGCTCTTCTGCCTCCCGGATCGTATCCGGTCCAAAGAATTGTCTTTCACCGGTTTCTGACCAGTTCAAAGGTGTTCGACATCTTCGTCCATAGAGAACCTCAAAAGGAGCTTGCTTGAGGCTGGATTGGTAGCTATTGTTATAAGCAAACTCGGCGAAAGGAAGACATTTCTCCCAATCCATACCGAATGAGATAACGCAAGCTCTGAGCCTGTCTTCGAGAATTTGATTGACCCGTTCCACCTGGCCACTCGACTGAGGGTGGAAAGCGGTACTGAAAGAAAGATGGGTTCCCATGGCAGTTTGGAAACTCTCCCAGAAATGAGAAGTGAAAAGACTGCCACGGTCTGAATTGATCTCTAGTGGAACACCATGCAGTGACACTATTCGAGAAATATATAAGTCAGCAAGCTGACTAGCAGTGATATTTTCTCGAACAGGAAGGAAGTGAGCCACTTTGGAAAGACGATCAACGACTACGAAGATAGCGTTATTCCCTCTTTTGGTCCTGGGAAAGCCGGTAATGAAGTCCATACCAACTTTATCCCATTTCCATTCAGGAATAGCTAAAGGCTGAAGGGTGCCAGCAGGTCTTTGATGCTCTGCCTTAACGCGACGACAAACGTCACATTTAGCAATGAACTCAGCGATTTCTCTTTTCATCCTAGTCCACCAGAACCTCTGGCGTAGGTCCTGATACATCTTAGTACTACCGGGATGAATCGTGAGAGGGGATTCATGCGCCTCCTTAAGAATCAATTGTCGCAGATGTTGATTCTTGGGAACCACCAAGCGATTCTCAAAGAAAACAACACCACGATCATCCATAGAGAAACATCCACCAACTCCCTTCTTAATGTTTCTCTTAATGCGAATAACCCCCCTATCAAACTTCTGGTCAGAGATGATCTGATCCTCAAGGGTAGGTTTCGCCACCAAGGTAGAAAGGAATCCGCGAGGAGCAATGTGAAGGTTAAGCTTACAGAATTCCTCATGGAGAAGTGGTTGGCCTTGCTGCAACATGAGATTATTGCAATAGGATTTACGACTTAGAGCATCAGCCATGACATTGGCTTTGCCTGGGGTGTAGGTAATCCCTAGATCATAATCTGTGATTAACTCCAACCAACGTCTTTGCCTAAGGTTCAGATCCGGTTGGGTGAAGATATACTTGAGACTCTGGTGATCGGTGTAGATCTCGCAACGTTTACCAAGGAGGTAATGTCGCCAGGTCTTGAGTGCATGGACTACGGCTGCAAGCTCTAGATCATGTGTAGGATAATTCTCCTCATGTGGATGCAACTGTCGGGATGCATAGGCAATCACATGACGACCCTGCATAAGGATGCAACCTAGTCCCTGTCGTGAGGCGTCGCAGTAGATAATAAAGTCTTTAGTGAAATCCGGTGGCACAAGTATGGGAGCAGAAGTCAGGCGTCTTTTCAGTTCTTGAAAACTGTACTCACACTGTGGGGACCACTCGAACTTTTTATCTTTCTTGAGAAGTTCCGTGAGGGGTTTGGCTACTTTGGAGAAGTTTTCAACAAAGCGGCGACAATAGCTGGCTAGACCAAGGAAACTCCTAACTTGTTTAACGGTCTCAGGTGGAGTCCAATCGAGAACGGCTTGAACTCTCTCGGGATTGACAGCAATGCCCTTACCAGAGATTACGTGGCCTAGGTAGGTCACTTCTGGCAACCAAAATTCACACTTGGAGAACTTGGCATAAAGGCGGTGCTCTCTGAGTTTTTCTAACACAAGTCTAAGATGTTCGGCATGCTCTTCCTCGTTCTTCGAGTAAATAAGAATATCATCGAGGTAAACCACGACGAACTTATCTAAGTACTCCATGAAGATCGAGTTCATCAGGCGGGAGAATGTGGCTGGGGCGTTGGTTAGGCCAAAGGACATGACGGTGTACTCGTACTGACCATAACGAGTAACAAAAGCTGTCTTGGGAATGTCCCCATTTCTGATCTTGATTTGATGGTAGCCTAACCTTAAATCCATCTTGGAAAAGACTGAGGATCCAGCGAGCTGATCATACAGGTCGTTGATCCTGGGAAGCGGATACTTGTTCTTTATCGTGACCAAATTAACGGGACGATAATCTACAACCATCCGGTCCGTACCGTCTTTCTTCTTGACGAAGAGGACGGGGCAAGCCCAAGGAGAAGAACTAGGACGGATGAAACCCTTTTGCAAGGACTCATCGAGTTGTTTCTTAAGCTCGGCTAGTTCTAGGGGTGCCATCTTATAAGGTCTCCGGGAGATTGGAGCTGTTCCTGGGATAAGATCTATGACGAACTCTACATCTCTGTCAGGGGGAACACCTGGCAGTTCCTCTGGAAAGACATCCGGAAAGTCACGGACTACCGGGATATCTTCAAGGTCTGGAAGAGGGCTGGCATTAAGAGAATAGAGCTGACGCTTTGCAACTCTAGTGGAGACGGTGACTATCTTGCCAGATGGGTGTGTAAGTTGAACAGATCTTGTGTAACAATCAATCTTGGCATGATGAGCTGTCATCCAGTCCATACCCAAGATGATGTTAATATCTGAGGACTTGAGGGCTACAAGTGATGCAAGGAATACAAGTCTGTCAACAAGGATTTCGTTACCATGGCTTACACTAGAGGTTTGCCATTTGGATCCAGGAGTTTGGATGACTAGCGGAGTTGGCATATCGCAAAATGACATGTCGTGCAAACGAGCATAGCCTTCAGAAATGAAGGAGTGAGATGCTCCAGTATCGAATAGAACTGATGCTGGGTGACAATTGACGAGGAGTGTGCTAAGAACGACATCTGGATCATCATGAGTGTCTTTAGCTGAGACATGATGCACACGTCCATGTTCAGTAGGGGCTGACTTGACACTGATCATCTTGCGTGATGGCTTAATACAGCCAACAGTCTTCTCAGGCTGGGGTGGAGCATAACTAGTCTGAGAGCAGTCACGTGCATAGTGTCCTGGCTTCCCGCATGTGAAGCAAGTCCCTGAGGTTGGACGTGGACCCGCACTGACAAACGGTCTACCAGCAGGCCCGGGTGGAACATACGACTGAGCTGGAGAAGGCACCACATAGGATGGCCTCGGTGCATATCCGGAAGGAAGAGCGGAGTTTGGAACCCAAATCCGGCGCTTCTGGGAGCTAGAGCCAGAGGAGGATCCCAAATCACGGGTGTGCTTACGAGACTCCTCGTAAGTGAGCTGAGCTGTCTCTGCATTGATGGCTTTGTTCACAAGGGCTTGGAATGTATCACAATGATGCAGGTGGAGATCACGACGCAACTTGGGGTTGAGACCCTTCCGGAACCTAGCTTGCTTCTTGGCGTCCGTGGACACTTCTTCTGTGGCATAACGGGCGAGGTTCTCAAACTCTCTGCTATAAGCATCAACAGCCATCTTACTCTGGGTGAAACTACAGAACTCTTCTCTCTTGCGATCAAGAAGGGCCTGGGGAATGTGATGCTCATGAAAAGACTCAGTGAAATCCTTCCAGGTAGGAATCTGGCCGGCTGGAAGCAAAGTCTCATAGTTCTGCCACCAAAGACTAGCAGGACCTTCCAGGTGGTATGTGGCATAAGTGACCTTGTCATCTTCAGCTACGTTCGCAGAATGCAGCTTATGGGTGATGCTACGGAGCCAGTCATCTGCATCGAGTGGCTCGATGGAATGATGAAAAGTAGGTGGGTGCAAGCGAATGAAATCATGAATGGTAGCAGACCCTTTGAACTGATGTGCGGTGTTCTCCTCGATACGTGCCAACAAACGATTAGACTCACGCTTGTTCCTCTCCATCTCTAGCATGAACTCTGTCAACGAAGACTGGTCGGGAGGATCCTCATCCCTACCATATCCATGGTTCTGGCTACGAGCAACGGAACTTCGCTTAGCCGATGACATCCTGAGAAACGAACCAAGGACGGAATCAGCATCAACTATGGACTGTAGAATGTAGGACAAGGAGTTAGTATCACTCGAACTCCTAGGGCAATTCCGGCAGCATAACGGCAGTAAAATGCTCAGAATGAGACATCCTACTAAAATGGGGTAGTACAACAACTCAACATCACCACTCAAGGTTCTGGGATAGTACTAAACAAACTACACCGGAAATACTCAAAACTGGGTATGACTATGATCAACCAGTCCTATGGGACTACGGAGTGGTAACACGTGATCCTGATAGACGGAAGAGAAGCCTAGTTCCTTAACCCCGTCGGAAAGATAGGATGACTCAGATCAGAGGGCCATGAGGTAAAGGAGTAAAAGAGCCTTACGTTCCTTCCCACAATCAATTCCCTTACATAACTAAAGAATTTCTAGACTCAACTTCGACCAGAATGGCTTGGTAATCCTACAGGCAGTCAGGCTCTGATACCAAAGCTGTCAGGACCCCGACTCGATGCCACATCGATCTAGCATGTAACACCTCATATCGCTTTGCGGCCTCACGCACGGTATCCCCACGGGTGTCGCCTTACCTTTGCCCGGGACCGTTTGCGCATTTTGGCACACGTATATGATGGTGTCGCTAGCATCCATATGATAAAGAGCCCGGGCTGACATGGCTAGTCGTAAACCCAAAGTGGCACTAACTTACAGGGACAGGCATTCATGACCCAGCATCGAACGTGTCGGTCATCAGCGAGTGAATCCAGGCTGTAGCACTGGGCTAACAGGACTCCGGTGAACCGGGCTGTAGCGGGCTAGCAGGACTCCGGTATTCATCGCGTGACATTTCCCCGAAGGGACAGACACAGGATCGAAGAAGGACACATGCCGGCCAGCCTAAGTGTTCTGGAGCAGTAGCAAGCTACCAGGGCTCAGTGGAAGCACTAGGAGACATTTCCTGGTAAGAGAGGCTACTAAGAATAAACAACTAGATAGTCAGATCCCACACATAGCAATACACATTACACGTACGCATAACATGCAAGTATGTGCTGTACAACATGGCATCACAGCATAACTCAACAACTCATATAGATAAAGGCTCAGAAGAGCCGTCATAGCAATTATTGCAAACAGGGGTCACTAGACCCATCATACAGAGCATACAAGCAACAAGCGGAAGCGTTACATGTCTGGGTACAGACATCTACAAATGAAAAAGGCTGAAGAGCCTGACTATCTACAACAACCGATCAAGATTGTAGCTGAGGTACTAGCTTAGTCGAAGTCCATGAGAACCCTAGTAAGACCGAAGTCTCCGCTGCAAAAACATAAATAAAGCAACATGAGTACAAAGGTACTCAGCAAGACTTACATCAGATCCTATCATACATGCATTTGTATCAAGAGGGTAATGTGGGGTTTAGTTGCAGCAAGCCAGCTTTGACTCTGTGGCTATCCTATTCTACGACTACCAGAAACTCTTGAGGTGAAACAACGAACACGAGTCCACTAATCACCATACAATACACTACTATGGATTCATCCCCGTCTCCCTACGAGAAGGCCATCCATAGCACTCACACTTGTCTTGAGCATTTTATAGTATCCACTTCAAGTTGTCTATGTACCATGTAAGCATCCAAGAAGTCCATAACCGCGGACCCGGCTATTCGAATAGATCATGTTAACCCTGCAGGGGTGTACTTCTTCACACACGCTCTCGCCACTTACCGCCATGTACACGTCATGTATCTCAGCAACCTTCAAGCGGAAGCCTGGCGAGGGTGTCGGCCACGACCTGACTAACCACACAAGACTCTAGTCCAGGTTTATCGCCTATTCGGGTTCCATCCGCAAGGAGATCCGGCCGGGGTGTCGCTCACGGCCCCAAACGATGTGAGCAGGGTTCCCGAGCCCACCAACCGGGTGCCACTCGGTACACCGTGCCACGTGTGCCTAGTCTGTCCCAAGCCCACCCTGCCGGGTGCCACTTGGTAGAAGAATAGCACTACCTACAAACACCAGAAACTAGTTGCGACTCCTGGACAGAGACCAAGTTGGTTAATAAGTCGAGAGGGGTCGAGTTACCGGAACCCAATGTGTGGTAGTATCGAGTCATTGGACAACATGCACAGAACTCAGTGCTTAAGGACGGTTCCAGTGAGACAACCCACCATGTACTCCTACATGGCCTCTCACCGCTACCTTTACCAAATCGTGTTCACACACTTCACTCTCAGCATCAGAACATATCGTGACACTCCAATTCATTCCCAATGAATCAGACCTGACACAACTCTAAGCAATAGCAGGCATAACATGGTAGGAACACATCAGTGGCTTCAATCAACTCCTAAACATGCTAGTGGGTTTCAACTATTTACTGTGGCAATGACAGGTCATGCAGAGGAATGGGTTCAACTACCGCAGCACAAAGTAGCAGATGAAGCGTTGTTGTCCTAATGCAATAACTAAGAGCAGGAGCGAGAGAGTAGGGTTTTATCGAAATGAACAAGGGGGTTTGCTTGCCTGGTAAATTAACAAGGGAGGCACTGCTTCACAGACAGGTACTCTGGAACGTCTCCGGAGCAGGACCTATCGAGAAGGAACGGTGCCGGCAATCAATACACAATCATATGCAACAATATGATGCATGAACATGGCATGTAGATGTGATGCTGTTGAGCTAATGCAACTAGTGTTCAATTGGTTTGAAGTCCATTTGAACCAAAGGTTCAAATGCATTTCTAAATTAGGTCTCTTATATATGCCATAATGTGTTTTCCCATATTCAGCATGTATAAGTTGGTTTTTCATGCATGAAACTAGTTCAGATGGAAAGGTTGCATTTTTCTGATAATTTTTCATATATAAATTATTTTAATCTGAGCTACGGTTGAATTGATATGAATTTTTGAAGTTTAAATCAATTTCTGGAATTTCCTGATTTAATTAAATCCAGAATTTATATACTGCGCCAGCATGACGTCAGCACGACGTCGGCGGGTCAACGCGGCTGTCCAGGGTCAAACCTGACGTGTGGGACCCACACGTCAGTGACACTGGGGTTAACCCCGAGTCAAACCCGGGCTGACTAGCTTTGACTAAACCCTGGGCCCACTGGTCAGCGTCAGTAGGTGGGGGATTAGTGACTAATTAGCTAAGCCACGTCAGCCCGCCGGAGTTCTGGCCGGCGGCGACCATTAGCGCGGCGGCGACTCGCCGGACTTGCGTTACGGATGGCGTTTGATCGCGCGAAGACCACCGGGGCGTAGCCCGTCTTCGTCCGCAACCAGGGGAGCTGATGGGGGGCTGCGGGGGCGCCGGAGCTCGCCGGAGCGAAGCTCGGGGCGGCGGCCGGAGTTCGGGCGCAAGCGGGATCGGGCTGCGGGGCACAGGGAGGCCACCCGAGGGGCCCGGCGGCACCCTCGTGGCACCAGGAGCGCGAAGGGAGGCTTGGTTTGGGCGGAGGCGGGCCGAGACGGCGGCGGCGACATGGACGGCGGCGAAAGGCTTCGGCCGTGGTGGGGAGCGGCGCTACGGCGTGGATACGAGGGGGAGAAGAAAGGGGAACGGCGGCGGAGCTCAGCACGATCACGCAGAGCAGCACAGCGGGGTCGGGGAAGACCTGGTGACGGCGAATCGACGTCGGCGGACGGCGGAGCCCGAGGAGGAAGACGAGGGCGATAGCGGCGATGGAGGCCGTCCGGAGGTGCGTGGCTTGACGAGGGGGTAGAGGGGGTCGGGGCGGAGCTGGGAAGCGTCTC